>NC_136065.1:1913781144-1913786144 GCF_964261635.1 Lissotriton helveticus | reverse complement strand
CAGCCCGGGGGACCGGGCCCAGGGCCGGAGCGCCCGACCCGGGGCCCCGACCGGGCCCCTGGACCCAGCCGGGGCTCCCAGGCCCGGAGGCACAGGGGAAGCCTCCCCGGGCCCGCCGGACCCCGTCCCGGGCACCCTGCCCCGCGGCAGGACCCAGGACGGAGCCCGGGGTGGGGAGGCCACCCTCCCCGGGGCCCTCAGGGGCCCCGGATGGAGCTCCTGAACACAGACAAGCAAGGGGAGGCTCCCCGGGCACATCGGAACCCCTTTCCGGGCCCTTGGCAGTGCGGCAGGCTGGGAGACAGGGCCCAGGGCCTGAGCACCCGACCCGGGGCCCGCCCGGGCCCCTGGACCCAGCCGGGGCTCCCAAGCCCGGAGGCGCATGGGACGCCTCCCCGGTCCCTCCGGACCCCGTCCCGGGCACCCTGCCACGCAGCAGGACCAAGGACAGAGCCCGGGGTGGGGAGGCCGCCCTCCCCGGGCCCTCAGGGGCCCTAGCCACTGCTCCTGAACCCAGCCAAGCAAGGGGAGGCTCCCCGGGCACATCAGAACCCCTTCCCGGGCCCTTGGCCGTGCGGCAGGCTGGGAGACAGGGCCCAGGGCCGGAGCACCCGACCCGGGGCCCGCCCGGGCCCCTGGACCCAGCCGGGGCTCCCAAGCCCGGAGGCGCATGGGACGCCTCCCCGGTCCCTCCGGACCCCGTCCCGGGCACCCTGCCACGCAGCAGGACCAAGGACAGAGCCCGGGGTGGGGAGGCCGCCCTCCCCGGGCCCTCAGGGGCCCTAGCCACTGCTCCTGAACCCAGCCAAGCAAGGGGAGGCTCCCCGGGCACATCGGAACCCCTTCCCGGGCCCTTGGCAGTGCGGCAGGCTGGGAGACAGGGCCCAGGGCCGTGGCACCCGACCCGGGGCCCGGCCGGGCCCCTGGACGCAGCCGGGGCTCCCAAGCCCGGAGGTGCATGGGACGCCTCCCCGGTCCCTCCGGACCCCGTCCCGGGCACCCTGCCACGCAGCAGGACCAAGGACAGAGCCCGGGGTGGGGAGGCCGCCCTCCCCGGGCCCTCAGGGGCCCTAGCCACTGCTCCTGAACCCAGCCAAGCAAGGGGAGGCTCCCCGGGCACATCGGAACCCCTTCCCGGGCCCTTGGCAGTGCGGCAGGCTGGGAGACAGGGCCCAGGGCCGGAGCACCCGACCCGGGGCCCGGCCGGGCCCCTGGACGCAGCCGGGGCTCCCAAGCCCGGAGGCGCATGGGACGCCTCCCCGGTCCCTCCGGACCCCGTCCCGGGCACCCTGCCACGCAGCAGGACCAAGGACAGAGCCCGGGGTGGGGAGGCCGCCCTCCCCGGGCCCTCAGGGGCCCTAGCCACTGCTCCTGAACCCAGCCAAGCAAGGGGAGGCTCCCCGGGCACATCGGAACCCCTTCCCGGGCCCTTGGCAGTGCGGCAGGCTGGGAGACAGGGCCCAGGGCCGTGGCACCCGACCCGGGGCCCGGCCGGGCCCCTGGACCCAGCCTGGGCTCCCAAGCCCGGAGGCGCAGGGGAAGCCTCCCCGGGCCCTCCAGGACCCCGTCCCGGGCACCCTGCCACGCAGCAGGACCAAGGACAGCGCCCGGGATGGGGAGGCCGCCCTCCCCTGGACCTCAGGCCTTCCATGTCAGCCCGGCAATCTGGTCGCCCCATTGGAAAGCATTGCGCGCTACTATTGCAAACACATTATCTACCGGACTTGCTCTAGATGGCGCTCCAACATAAGGAATGTACCAACACCTTCCCTACTGGAATCGTGACGAGCAGGAGCCGTCATTAGCACTGAAGGGGCTAGTATATCAACACTTTCCCTCCTGTTGCGCAGGTTGGAGTTTGAAAAATAGATTGTATTATGCCTTTAGTTTGTGTGTCCTCTAGATCAAGTTGATCTACTGACTTGCGATGCCAAGGCATCTCGCTGTAAAGGAATGCGATGTCACAGCATGCATTTGTGCATTCGAATAGATGGCCGCCTATAACCCCTTCGCTGCGGCGGGTTTTCAAATGGGTTTGGGCATGGAGCTGCCCGGGACCCGTGGAGCCCGTCCTGGGCACTCTGACCTGCTGTTGGCCCGGGGGAGGACTGCCCGGGACCCGTGGAGCCCGTCCTGGGCACTCTGACAAGCTGTTGGCCCGGGGAAGGGAGCCCCAGACGACCGGGACCTGTGGAGCCCGTCCTGGGCACTCCTGTATGCCGTTGGCCCGGGGAAGGGAGCCCCGGACGTCCGGGTCCCGTGGAACTCGTCCTGGGCACTCTGACATGCCGCTGGCCCGGGGAAGGGTGCCCCGGACGCCCGGGGCCCGTAGCCCGTCCTGGGCACTCTGACAAGCCGTTGGCCCGGGGAAGGGAGCCCTGGACGCCCGGGACCCGTGGAGCCCGTCCTGGGCACTCTGGAATGCTTTGGCCCGGGGAAGGGAGCCCCGGACGCCCGGGGGAGGACTGCCCGGGACCCGTGGAACTGGTCCTGGGCACTTTTACATGCCGTCGGCCTGGAGGTGGGTGCCCTGGACGCCCGGGGGAGGCCTGCCCGGGACCCGTGGAGCCCTTCCCGGGTACTTTGCCAATGCCGTTGGCCTCATGGAGATGGTTGCCCCGGACGCGTCCGGGGGAGGCCTGCGCGGGACCCATGGAGCCCGTCCTGGGCATTGAGCCATGCCGTTGGCCTGGAGATGGGAGCCCCGGACGCCCGGGGGAGGCCTGCCCGGGACCCGTGGAGCCCTTCCCGGGTACTTTGCCAATGCCGTTGGCCTCATGGAGATGGTTGCCCCGGACGCGTCCGGGGGAGGCCTGCGCGGGACCCATGGAGCCCGTCCTGGGCATTGAGCCATGCCGTTGGCCTGGAGATGGGAGCCCCGGACGCCCGGGGGAGGACTGCCTGGTACCCGTGGAGCCCGTCCTGGACACTTTGACATGCCGTCGGCCTGGAGGAGGGTGCCCGGGACGCCCGTGGGAAGCCTGGTCGGGACCCGTGGAGCCCTTCCCGGGTACTTTGCCAATGCCGTTGGCCTCCTGGAGATGTGTGCCCCGAACGCCCGGGGGGAGGGCTGCCCGGGGCCCGTGGAGCCCGCCCTGGGCACTTTGACATGCCGTCGTCCTGGAGGTGGGAGCCCCGGACGCCCGGGGGAGGGCTGCCCGGGACCCATGGAGCCCTTCCCGGTTACTCTGCCATCCCGTTGGCCTCCTGGAGATGGGTGCCCCGGACGCCCGGGGGAGGTCTGTCCGGGGCCCATGGAGCCCGTCCTGGGCAGTGTGACATGCCGTCGGCCTGGAGGTGGGAGCCCCGGACGCCCGGGGAAAGGCTGCCCGGGACCCGTGGAGCCCTTCCCGGGTACTTTGCCATCCCGTTGGCCTCCTGGAGATGGGTGCCCCGGACGCCCGGGGGGAGGTCTGTCCGGGGCCCATGGAGCCCGTCCTGGGCAGTGTGACATGCCGTCGGCCTGGAGGTGGGAGCCCCGGACGCCCGGGGGAAGGCTGTCCGGGACCCGTGGAGCCCTCCCCGGGTACTTTGCCAATGCCGTTGGCCTCATGGAGATGGGTGCCCCGGACGCCCGGGGGAGGACTGCCCGGTACCCGTGGAGTCCTTTCCGGGTACTTTGCAACGCTGTTGGCCTCCTGGAGATGGGTGCCCCGGACGCCCGGGGGAGGCCTGCCCGGGACCCGTGGAGCCCCTCCCGGGTACTTTGCCAATGCCGTTGGCCTCATGGAGATGGGTGCCCCGGACGCCCGGGGGAGGACTGCCCGGTACCCGTGGAGTCCTTTCCGGGTACTTTGCAACGCTGTTGGCCTCCTGGAGATGGGTGCCCCGGACGCCCGGGGGAGGTCTGTCCGGGGCCCATGGAGCCCGTCCTAGGCAGTGTGACATGCCGTCGGCCTGGAGGTGGGAGCCCCGGACGCCCGGGGGAAGGCTGCCCGGGACCCGTGGAGCCCTTCCCGGGTACTTTGCCATCCCGTTGGCCTCCTGGAGATGGGTGCCCCGGACGCCCAGGGGCGGTCTGTCCGGGACACGTGGAGCCCGTCCTGGGCATTGAGCCATGCCGTTGGCCCGGAGAATGGAGCCCCCAGACGCCCGGGGGAGGTGTTGCCCAGGCATATCTCATCTGGTCCCCGGGCAGAGAACCACCAGCCCTGGAGAGGTGTCCGGGCGTACCCAGCCCCTAGTAATCCGGAGGGAAATTACCCCCCTTTCTTGCAATCCGTGCACGCGAGGTGACAGAGGGGACCCAAGGCGTAAAAGAACCCGAGCTCATGGAGCCCTAGCTGGGATCCGGGAGGCGAATGGCACCTCATCGGGACTTCCAGGGAAGCCCGGCCATCTGGTCGCCCCATTGGAAAGCATCGCGGGCGACCAGATGGCCCGGATCGAAAGGACTCCCAGCTCCCCATCCACCCCAAGCCTTCGCGGTAGGGTTCCTGACTGCCTGCCCACGCAAGGCAGGGCTCTTGGACCCCGGCTGGGCCTCAGGCGCAGGTTGGACCACCGGAGCTCTAGGGCCCGGACGACCTGGGGGAGGAATGCCCGGGACCCGTGGAGCCCGTCCTGGGTACTTTGACATGCCGTCGGCCTGGAGGTGGGTGCCCCGGACGCCCGGGGGAAGCTGCCCGGGACCCATGGAGCCCGTCCTGGGTACTTTGACATTCCGTCGGCCTGGAGGTGGGACCCCCGGACGCCCGGGGGGAGGTCTGCCCGGGACCCATGGAGCCCGTCCTGGGTACTTTGCCTATGCCGTTGGCCTCATGGAGATGGGTGTCCCAGACGCCCGGGGGGGGGCTGTCCCAGACTCATGGAGCCCGTCCTGGGCACTTTGACATGCCGTCTGCCTGGAGGTGGGAGCCCCGGACGCCCGGGGGAGGGCTGCCCGGGACCCATGGAGCCCGACCCGGGCACGCTGCCATGCCGTCAGCCTGGATGGAGCCCCGGACGCCCGGGGTACGAGTGACCGGGACGCATGGAGCCCGTCCTGGGCACTTTTCCGT
>NC_136065.1:1913763644-1913768644 GCF_964261635.1 Lissotriton helveticus | reverse complement strand
CTCCCCGGTCCCTCCGGACCCCGTCCCGGGCACCCTGCCACGCAGCAGGACCAAGGACAGAGCCCGGGGTGGGGAGGCCGCCCTCCCCGGGCCCTCAGGGGCCCTAGCCACTGCTCCTGAACCCAGCCAAGCAAGGGGAGGCTCCCCGGGCACATCAGAACCCCTTCCCGGGCCCTTGGCCGTGCGGCAGGCTGGGAGACAGGGCCCAGGGCCGGAGCACCCGACCCGGGGCCCGCCCGGGCCCCTGGACCCAGCCGGGGCTCCCAAGCCCGGAGGCGCATGGGACGCCTCCCCGGTCCCTCCGGACCCCGTCCCGGGCACCCTGCCACGCAGCAGGACCAAGGACAGAGCCCGGGGTGGGGAGGCCGCCCTCCCCGGGCCCTCAGGGGCCCTAGCCACTGCTCCTGAACCCAGCCAAGCAAGGGGAGGCTCCCCGGGCACATCGGAACCCCTTCCCGGGCCCTTGGCAGTGCGGCAGGCTGGGAGACAGGGCCCAGGGCCGTGGCACCCGACCCGGGGCCCGGCCGGGCCCCTGGACGCAGCCGGGGCTCCCAAGCCCGGAGGTGCATGGGACGCCTCCCCGGTCCCTCCGGACCCCGTCCCGGGCACCCTGCCACGCAGCAGGACCAAGGACAGAGCCCGGGGTGGGGAGGCCGCCCTCCCCGGGCCCTCAGGGGCCCTAGCCACTGCTCCTGAACCCAGCCAAGCAAGGGGAGGCTCCCCGGGCACATCGGAACCCCTTCCCGGGCCCTTGGCAGTGCGGCAGGCTGGGAGACAGGGCCCAGGGCCGGAGCACCCGACCCGGGGCCCGGCCGGGCCCCTGGACGCAGCCGGGGCTCCCAAGCCCGGAGGCGCATGGGACGCCTCCCCGGTCCCTCCGGACCCCGTCCCGGGCACCCTGCCACGCAGCAGGACCAAGGACAGAGCCCGGGGTGGGGAGGCCGCCCTCCCCGGGCCCTCAGGGGCCCTAGCCACTGCTCCTGAACCCAGCCAAGCAAGGGGAGGCTCCCCGGGCACATCGGAACCCCTTCCCGGGCCCTTGGCAGTGCGGCAGGCTGGGAGACAGGGCCCAGGGCCGTGGCACCCGACCCGGGGCCCGGCCGGGCCCCTGGACCCAGCCTGGGCTCCCAAGCCCGGAGGCGCAGGGGAAGCCTCCCCGGGCCCTCCAGGACCCCGTCCCGGGCACCCTGCCACGCAGCAGGACCAAGGACAGCGCCCGGGATGGGGAGGCCGCCCTCCCCTGGACCTCAGGCCTTCCATGTCAGCCCGGCAATCTGGTCGCCCCATTGGAAAGCATTGCGCGCTACTATTGCAAACACATTATCTACCGGACTTGCTCTAGATGGCGCTCCAACATAAGGAATGTACCAACACCTTCCCTACTGGAATCGTGACGAGCAGGAGCCGTCATTAGCACTGAAGGGGCTAGTATATCAACACTTTCCCTCCTGTTGCGCAGGTTGGAGTTTGAAAAATAGATTGTATTATGCCTTTAGTTTGTGTGTCCTCTAGATCAAGTTGATCTACTGACTTGCGATGCCAAGGCATCTCGCTGTAAAGGAATGCGATGTCACAGCATGCATTTGTGCATTCGAATAGATGGCCGCCTATAACCCCTTCGCTGCGGCGGGTTTTCAAATGGGTTTGGGCATGGAGCTGCCCGGGACCCGTGGAGCCCGTCCTGGGCACTCTGACCTGCTGTTGGCCCGGGGGAGGACTGCCCGGGACCCGTGGAGCCCGTCCTGGGCACTCTGACAAGCTGTTGGCCCGGGGAAGGGAGCCCCAGACGACCGGGACCTGTGGAGCCCGTCCTGGGCACTCCTGTATGCCGTTGGCCCGGGGAAGGGAGCCCCGGACGTCCGGGTCCCGTGGAACTCGTCCTGGGCACTCTGACATGCCGCTGGCCCGGGGAAGGGTGCCCCGGACGCCCGGGGCCCGTAGCCCGTCCTGGGCACTCTGACAAGCCGTTGGCCCGGGGAAGGGAGCCCTGGACGCCCGGGACCCGTGGAGCCCGTCCCGGGCACTCTGGAATGCTTTGGCCCGGGGAAGGGAGCCCCGGACGCCCGGGGGAGGACTGCCCGGGACCCGTGGAACTGGTCCTGGGCACTTTTACATGCCGTCGGCCTGGAGGTGGGTGCCCTGGACGCCCGGGGGAGGCCTGCCCGGGACCCGTGGAGCCCTTCCCGGGTACTTTGCCAATGCCGTTGGCCTCATGGAGATGGTTGCCCCGGACGCGTCCGGGGGAGGCCTGCGCGGGACCCATGGAGCCCGTCCTGGGCATTGAGCCATGCCGTTGGCCTGGAGATGGGAGCCCCGGACGCCCGGGGGAGGCCTGCCCGGGACCCGTGGAGCCCTTCCCGGGTACTTTGCCAATGCCGTTGGCCTCATGGAGATGGTTGCCCCGGACGCGTCCGGGGGAGGCCTGCGCGGGACCCATGGAGCCCGTCCTGGGCATTGAGCCATGCCGTTGGCCTGGAGATGGGAGCCCCGGACGCCCGGGGGAGGACTGCCTGGTACCCGTGGAGCCCGTCCTGGACACTTTGACATGCCGTCGGCCTGGAGGAGGGTGCCCGGGACGCCCGTGGGAAGCCTGGTCGGGACCCGTGGAGCCCTTCCCGGGTACTTTGCCAATGCCGTTGGCCTCCTGGAGATGTGTGCCCCGAACGCCCGGGGGGAGGGCTGCCCGGGGCCCGTGGAGCCCGCCCTGGGCACTTTGACATGCCGTCGTCCTGGAGGTGGGAGCCCCGGACGCCCGGGGGAGGGCTGCCCGGGACCCATGGAGCCCTTCCCGGTTACTCTGCCATCCCGTTGGCCTCCTGGAGATGGGTGCCCCGGACGCCCGGGGGAGGTCTGTCCGGGGCCCATGGAGCCCGTCCTGGGCAGTGTGACATGCCGTCGGCCTGGAGGTGGGAGCCCCGGACGCCCGGGGAAAGGCTGCCCGGGACCCGTGGAGCCCTTCCCGGGTACTTTGCCATCCCGTTGGCCTCCTGGAGATGGGTGCCCCGGACGCCCGGGGGGAGGTCTGTCCGGGGCCCATGGAGCCCGTCCTGGGCAGTGTGACATGCCGTCGGCCTGGAGGTGGGAGCCCCGGACGCCCGGGGGAAGGCTGTCCGGGACCCGTGGAGCCCTCCCCGGGTACTTTGCCAATGCCGTTGGCCTCATGGAGATGGGTGCCCCGGACGCCCGGGGGAGGACTGCCCGGTACCCGTGGAGTCCTTTCCGGGTACTTTGCAACGCTGTTGGCCTCCTGGAGATGGGTGCCCCGGACGCCCGGGGGAGGCCTGCCCGGGACCCGTGGAGCCCCTCCCGGGTACTTTGCCAATGCCGTTGGCCTCATGGAGATGGGTGCCCCGGACGCCCGGGGGAGGACTGCCCGGTACCCGTGGAGTCCTTTCCGGGTACTTTGCAACGCTGTTGGCCTCCTGGAGATGGGTGCCCCGGACGCCCGGGGGAGGTCTGTCCGGGGCCCATGGAGCCCGTCCTAGGCAGTGTGACATGCCGTCGGCCTGGAGGTGGGAGCCCCGGACGCCAGGGGGAAGGCTGCCCGGGACCCGTGGAGCCCTTCCCGGGTACTTTGCCATCCCGTTGGCCTCCTGGAGATGGGTGCCCCGGACGCCCAGGGGCGGTCTGTCCGGGACACGTGGAGCCCGTCCTGGGCATTGAGCCATGCCGTTGGCCCGGAGAATGGAGCCCCCAGACGCCCGGGGGAGGTGTTGCCCAGGCATATCTCATCTGGTCCCCGGGCAGAGAACCACCAGCCCTGGAGAGGTGTCCGGGCGTACCCAGCCCCTAGTAATCCGGAGGGAAATTACCCCCCTTTCTTGCAATCCGTGCACGCGAGGTGACAGAGGGGACCCAAGGCGTAAAAGAACCCGAGCTCATGGAGCCCTAGCTGGGATCCGGGAGGCGAATGGCACCTCATCGGGACTTCCAGGGAAGCCCGGCCATCTGGTCGCCCCATTGGAAAGCATCGCGGGCGACCAGATGGCCCGGATCGAAAGGACTCCCAGCTCCCCATCCACCCCAAGCCTTCGCGGTAGGGTTCCTGACTGCCTGCCCACGCAAGGCAGGGCTCTTGGACCCCGGCTGGGCCTCAGGCGCAGGTTGGACCACCGGAGCTCTAGGGCCCGGACGACCTGGGGGAGGAATGCCCGGGACCCGTGGAGCCCGTCCTGGGTACTTTGACATGCCGTCGGCCTGGAGGTGGGTGCCCCGGACGCCCGGGGGAAGCTGCCCGGGACCCATGGAGCCCGTCCTGGGTACTTTGACATTCCGTCGGCCTGGAGGTGGGACCCCCGGACGCCCGGGGGGAGGTCTGCCCGGGACCCATGGAGCCCGTCCTGGGTACTTTGCCTATGCCGTTGGCCTCATGGAGATGGGTGTCCCAGACGCCCGGGGGGGGGCTGTCCCAGACTCATGGAGCCCGTCCTGGGCACTTTGACATGCCGTCTGCCTGGAGGTGGGAGCCCCGGACGCCCGGGGGAGGGCTGCCCGGGACCCATGGAGCCCGACCCGGGCACGCTGCCATGCCGTCAGCCTGGATGGAGCCCCGGACGCCCGGGGTACGAGTGACCGGGACGCATGGAGCCCGTCCTGGGCACTTTTCCGTGCCTTCGGCCTGGAGCCCCCAGACACCCAGGGGAGGACCACCGTGAAAACCATGGAGCCCGACCCGGGCACTCTGCCATACCGTCAGCCTAGATGGAGCCCCGGACGCCCAGGGGACGAATGCCCGGGACGCATGGAGCCCGTCCTGGGCACTTTTCCATGCATTCGGCCTGGAGCCCCCAGACACCCAGGGGAGGACCACCGTGAAAACCATGGAGCCCGACCCGGGCACTCTGCTATACCGTCAGCCTGGATTGAGCCCCGGACGCCCGGGGGACGAATGCCCGGGACGCATGGAGCCCGTCCTGGGTACTTTTCCATGCCTTCGGCCTGGAGCCCCCAGACACCCAGGGGAGGACCACCGTGAAAACCATGGAGCCCGACCCGGGCAC
>NC_136065.1:1913746144-1913751144 GCF_964261635.1 Lissotriton helveticus | reverse complement strand
CTAGCCACTGCTCCTGAACCCAGCCAAGCAAGGGGAGGCTCCCCGGGCACATCGGAACCCCTTCCCGGGCCCTTGGCAGTGCGGCAGGCTGGGAGACAGGGCCCAGGGCCGTGGCACCCGACCCGGGGCCCGGCCGGGCCCCTGGACGCAGCCGGGGCTCCCAAGCCCGGAGGTGCATGGGACGCCTCCCCGGTCCCTCCGGACCCCATCCCGGGCACCCTGCCACGCAGCAGGACCAAGGACAGAGCCCGGGGTGGGGAGGCCGCCCTCCCCGGGCCCTCAGGGGCCCTAGCCACTGCTCCTGAACCCAGCCAAGCAAGGGGAGGCTCCCCGGGCACATCGGAACCCCTTCCCGGGCCCTTGGCAGTGCGGCAGGCTGGGAGACAGGGCCCAGGGCCGGAGCACCCGACCCGGGGCCCGGCCGGGCCCCTGGACGCAGCCGGGGCTCCCAAGCCCGGAGGCGCATGGGACGCCTCCCCGGTCCCTCCGGACCCCGTCCCGGGCACCCTGCCACGCAGCAGGACCAAGGACAGAGCCCGGGGTGGGGAGGCCGCCCTCCCCGGGCCCTCAGGGGCCCTAGCCACTGCTCCTGAACCCAGCCAAGCAAGGGGAGGCTCCCCGGGCACATCGGAACCCCTTCCCGGGCCCTTGGCAGTGCGGCAGGCTGGGAGACAGGGCCCAGGGCCGTGGCACCCGACCCGGGGCCCGGCCGGGCCCCTGGACCCAGCCTGGGCTCCCAAGCCCGGAGGCGCAGGGGAAGCCTCCCCGGGCCCTCCAGGACCCCGTCCCGGGCACCCTGCCACGCAGCAGGACCAAGGACAGCGCCCGGGATGGGGAGGCCGCCCTCCCCTGGACCTCAGGCCTTCCATGTCAGCCCGGCAATCTGGTCGCCCCATTGGAAAGCATTGCGCGCTACTATTGCAAACACATTATCTACCGGACTTGCTCTAGATGGCGCTCCAACATAAGGAATGTACCAACACCTTCCCTACTGGAATCGTGACGAGCAGGAGCCGTCATTAGCACTGAAGGGGCTAGTATATCAACACTTTCCCTCCTGTTGCGCAGGTTGGAGTTTGAAAAATAGATTGTATTATGCCTTTAGTTTGTGTGTCCTCTAGATCAAGTTGATCTACTGACTTGCGATGCCAAGGCATCTCGCTGTAAAGGAATGCGATGTCACAGCATGCATTTGTGCATTCGAATAGATGGCCGCCTATAACCCCTTCGCTGCGGCGGGTTTTCAAATGGGTTTGGGCATGGAGCTGCCCGGGACCCGTGGAGCCCGTCCTGGGCACTCTGACCTGCTGTTGGCCCGGGGGAGGACTGCCCGGGACCCGTGGAGCCCGTCCTGGGCACTCTGACAAGCTGTTGGCCCGGGGAAGGGAGCCCCAGACGACCGGGACCTGTGGAGCCCGTCCTGGGCACTCCTGTATGCCGTTGGCCCGGGGAAGGGAGCCCCGGACGTCCGGGTCCCGTGGAACTCGTCCTGGGCACTCTGACATGCCGCTGGCCCGGGGAAGGGTGCCCCGGACGCCCGGGGCCCGTAGCCCGTCCTGGGCACTCTGACAAGCCGTTGGCCCGGGGAAGGGAGCCCTGGACGCCCGGGACCCGTGGAGCCCGTCCTGGGCACTCTGGAATGCTTTGGCCCGGGGAAGGGAGCCCCGGACGCCCGGGGGAGGACTGCCCGGGACCCGTGGAACTGGTCCTGGGCACTTTTACATGCCGTCGGCCTGGAGGTGGGTGCCCTGGACGCCCGGGGGAGGCCTGCCCGGGACCCGTGGAGCCCTTCCCGGGTACTTTGCCAATGCCGTTGGCCTCATGGAGATGGTTGCCCCGGACGCGTCCGGGGGAGGCCTGCGCGGGACCCATGGAGCCCGTCCTGGGCATTGAGCCATGCCGTTGGCCTGGAGATGGGAGCCCCGGACGCCCGGGGGAGGCCTGCCCGGGACCCGTGGAGCCCTTCCCGGGTACTTTGCCAATGCCGTTGGCCTCATGGAGATGGTTGCCCCGGACGCGTCCGGGGGAGGCCTGCGCGGGACCCATGGAGCCCGTCCTGGGCATTGAGCCATGCCGTTGGCCTGGAGATGGGAGCCCCGGACGCCCGGGGGAGGACTGCCTGGTACCCGTGGAGCCCGTCCTGGACACTTTGACATGCCGTCGGCCTGGAGGAGGGTGCCCGGGACGCCCGTGGGAAGCCTGGTCGGGACCCGTGGAGCCCTTCCCGGGTACTTTGCCAATGCCGTTGGCCTCCTGGAGATGTGTGCCCCGAACGCCCGGGGGGAGGGCTGCCCGGGGCCCGTGGAGCCCGCCCTGGGCACTTTGACATGCCGTCGTCCTGGAGGTGGGAGCCCCGGACGCCCGGGGGAGGGCTGCCCGGGACCCATGGAGCCCTTCCCGGTTACTCTGCCATCCCGTTGGCCTCCTGGAGATGGGTGCCCCGGACGCCCGGGGGAGGTCTGTCCGGGGCCCATGGAGCCCGTCCTGGGCAGTGTGACATGCCGTCGGCCTGGAGGTGGGAGCCCCGGACGCCCGGGGAAAGGCTGCCCGGGACCCGTGGAGCCCTTCCCGGGTACTTTGCCATCCCGTTGGCCTCCTGGAGATGGGTGCCCCGGACGCCCGGGGGGAGGTCTGTCCGGGGCCCATGGAGCCCGTCCTGGGCAGTGTGACATGCCGTCGGCCTGGAGGTGGGAGCCCCGGACGCCCGGGGGAAGGCTGTCCGGGACCCGTGGAGCCCTCCCCGGGTACTTTGCCAATGCCGTTGGCCTCATGGAGATGGGTGCCCCGGACGCCCGGGGGAGGACTGCCCGGTACCCGTGGAGTCCTTTCCGGGTACTTTGCAACGCTGTTGGCCTCCTGGAGATGGGTGCCCCGGACGCCCGGGGGAGGCCTGCCCGGGACCCGTGGAGCCCCTCCCGGGTACTTTGCCAATGCCGTTGGCCTCATGGAGATGGGTGCCCCGGACGCCCGGGGGAGGACTGCCCGGTACCCGTGGAGTCCTTTCCGGGTACTTTGCAACGCTGTTGGCCTCCTGGAGATGGGTGCCCCGGACGCCCGGGGGAGGTCTGTCCGGGGCCCATGGAGCCCGTCCTAGGCAGTGTGACATGCCGTCGGCCTGGAGGTGGGAGCCCCGGACGCCCGGGGGAAGGCTGCCCGGGACCCGTGGAGCCCTTCCCGGGTACTTTGCCATCCCGTTGGCCTCCTGGAGATGGGTGCCCCGGACGCCCAGGGGCGGTCTGTCCGGGACACGTGGAGCCCGTCCTGGGCATTGAGCCATGCCGTTGGCCCGGAGAATGGAGCCCCCAGACGCCCGGGGGAGGTGTTGCCCAGGCATATCTCATCTGGTCCCCGGGCAGAGAACCACCAGCCCTGGAGAGGTGTCCGGGCGTACCCAGCCCCTAGTAATCCGGAGGGAAATTACCCCCCTTTCTTGCAATCCGTGCACGCGAGGTGACAGAGGGGACCCAAGGCGTAAAAGAACCCGAGCTCATGGAGCCCTAGCTGGGATCCGGGAGGCGAATGGCACCTCATCGGGACTTCCAGGGAAGCCCGGCCATCTGGTCGCCCCATTGGAAAGCATCGCGGGCGACCAGATGGCCCGGATCGAAAGGACTCCCAGCTCCCCATCCACCCCAAGCCTTCGCGGTAGGGTTCCTGACTGCCTGCCCACGCAAGGCAGGGCTCTTGGACCCCGGCTGGGCCTCAGGCGCAGGTTGGACCACCGGAGCTCTAGGGCCCGGACGACCTGGGGGAGGAATGCCCGGGACCCGTGGAGCCCGTCCTGGGTACTTTGACATGCCGTCGGCCTGGAGGTGGGTGCCCCGGACGCCCGGGGGAAGCTGCCCGGGACCCATGGAGCCCGTCCTGGGTACTTTGACATTCCGTCGGCCTGGAGGTGGGACCCCCGGACGCCCGGGGGGAGGTCTGCCCGGGACCCATGGAGCCCGTCCTGGGTACTTTGCCTATGCCGTTGGCCTCATGGAGATGGGTGTCCCAGACGCCCGGGGGGGGGCTGTCCCAGACTCATGGAGCCCGTCCTGGGCACTTTGACATGCCGTCTGCCTGGAGGTGGGAGCCCCGGACGCCCGGGGGAGGGCTGCCCGGGACCCATGGAGCCCGACCCGGGCACGCTGCCATGCCGTCAGCCTGGATGGAGCCCCGGACGCCCGGGGTACGAGTGACCGGGACGCATGGAGCCCGTCCTGGGCACTTTTCCGTGCCTTCGGCCTGGAGCCCCCAGACACCCAGGGGAGGACCACCGTGAAAACCATGGAGCCCGACCCGGGCACTCTGCCATACCGTCAGCCTAGATGGAGCCCCGGACGCCCAGGGGACGAATGCCCGGGACGCATGGAGCCCGTCCTGGGCACTTTTCCATGCATTCGGCCTGGAGCCCCCAGACACCCAGGGGAGGACCACCGTGAAAACCATGGAGCCCGACCCGGGCACTCTGCTATACCGTCAGCCTGGATTGAGCCCCGGACGCCCGGGGGACGAATGCCCGGGACGCATGGAGCCCGTCCTGGGTACTTTTCCATGCCTTCGGCCTGGAGCCCCCAGACACCCAGGGGAGGACCACCGTGAAAACCATGGAGCCCGACCCGGGCACTCTGCCATACCGTCAGCCTGGATGGAGCCCCGGACACGCCCGGGGGACGAATGCCCGGGACGCATGGAGCCCGTCCTGGGCACTTTTCCATGCCGCCGGGGTGGATGGAGCCCCGGGCGCCCAGGGGACGACTGCCCAAGAGCCATGGAGCCCGTCCTGGGCAATTTGACATGCCGTCGGCCTGGCGGAAGGAAGCCACGGGTGGCCTAGGGAGGTGTTACCCAGGCATAGCCTATCTGGTCCCCATGGCAGAGAACCACCAGCCTTGGAGGGGCGTCCGGGCGTACCCTGTCCCTAGTAATCCGGAGGGAAAATACCCTCCTTTCTTGTAAACTCTGCACGCGAGGTGACAGAGGGGACCCAAAGCGTGAAAGTACCCGACCTCCTGGAG